>NW_024543077.1:33057500-33092500 GCF_018167655.1 Microtus oregoni
ACCCATGCAGTTCCTATATTTTGCTCTTTTGGAATGAAGAATTCTTTACTTAATTTCTTTTTTTTTTTTTGTTTTTTTTTTTGTTTTTCGAGACAGGGTTTCTCTGTGGTTTTGGAGCCTGTCCTGGAACTAGCTCTTGTAGACCAGGCTGGTCTCAAACTCACAGAGATCTGCCTGCCTCTGCCTCCCAAGTGCTGGGATTAAAGGAGTGTGCCACCACCGCCTGGCTGGAATGCAGAATTCTTGAACAGTGACGTTAAGTCAAGGGAAAACCTCTCACACTGTAACAGTACTTTGACACCCCTTGGGGGTACAGCGCGCTTCCTTTTGCGTGTAGAACAAACTGAGTAGATGTGGTCTTTAGATTTCAGTGGGAACACTTTTATACATTTAAACATCCTTTTCCTTGTGCTCCCACTAAACGCTCTAAAGTTAAGTTGCACGCAGGAGAAATTAGGGAAAGAAGCCATCTGGGTCTTGCATATGGCTGTGTTCAGGAGCGCTCGCAACTGGCTGGTGTAGGTTAGTTAAGTCGTGAGTGTTGCATAAACGCCACGAATCAGCACGATAGGAAGCTTCTATGAGGATGTGACCACTGCCCAAGTGTGCAGCTGACAGATGTCACAGATCAGGGAACAAAATTGGAGCCTTCTCCCAGCTTACCAGCAACAAGGCCTTGCTTGGTACACTGCCGCCAGGCAAGCAGGGGTGGGGGTGCTGGGGACACTGACACCCGACCAGCGGGGGTGGGGGTGCTGGGGACAGCATTGACCACTTTCACTGTTTCTATGACTAAACCCTTTCCATAGTTTGAACGCAAGTCTGTTTCCTATCTAAAAATTTATCCGACAGTTAAATCACTCAGCCGTCACTCTTTGAAACCAAGGCTGAAAATGGAGCAGAAGGACCCTCCTCCTCTGGGCGAGCCTTGGAGATGAAAGCCGCCGGCCTCGCTGGCTTGAATTTGTCAGGAAGTCTCACCTCTGGCTGAGGAGCTAAGGCCAGTTTATGGTTGTGGGGCGGGACGGTGGGTCGATTTTCTTCAGGGATGCAGACCCTCAAGTTACCCATGCTCCAGTAGACAGGCTGACATCCATCACCCGTCATACCGAGGCAACACTAAATGAACTCAAGTGGGTTTAAAGCCAACACAAAACAGCACATAAAATTGAGAAGAAATACTCTCAGAGAGAAGAAAAGATTCAGAGGGTAGGAGACGCGAGTAGATTTGATGATTTACTTTTAGGTTTTACTTTTCGAAAACATTAAACAGATGGAAAGAAACATTAAGTGAAATATTTATGAAGTAAATAATAAGGTTTTGCTCGTTTGTTTGGTTTTGGGTTTTTTTTGGGGGGGCGGGGGGACGTTGTCATCGTTGTTTTGCTTTTAGACCTGCAGCGGCGTGTCTCTGTTTTCACTCTCTAAGGGGCTCACAGTCCTGCTGCAAGATAGGTACTGTCCATTTAAAACCTGCCTGCATCGGGTCCACCGCCCTGGAGCACGCTTTGCTGTGCTGTCGCTGGCCACTGTGCAGAGGGAGCCGACCCACCCTGAAGCATAGTTCGCACTTCCCAAACCGCAGTTACCCGCCACCCTAGTTGGGAGCTGCTTCTCTGAAACCCAGTTATGCCCATCTCCGGCCAGACATCACAGTTCTCCGCCGGCTACAGAAAATGAAGAGGCCCCCAGCAGCAACAGCGCCGCCGCAGCCACAGCCCCCATCCCACCGCTCAGCCTCAGGACGGCGCGGCTTCCCCCTCCTCCAGGAAGACCCGTGCCAGAACTTCAGCTCTTTGGAAGAGGGTTTTTCTTGGTATAAAAAGCAAGACCCTCCTCCGGCCTGTTCAAACAAACAACCCGACGCCACCTGCCGAGAAGCCCTTCCCCTGCGGAGAGGCCCCGGACAACGCGCGGGCCGTCGGGCTTACCTGGCTCTCCCTCCCTCCGTCCGGGTCAAGTCCAGAGTCAGAACCAGCCTTCAGGGTCCACAGCCGCTGACGCCACGCCACTAGGGGATTTGCATTTCTCCACCCACTTGAGGCTTTCCTGTGCGTCAGTGTTCGAGTTTCTGGGACTCTAAGGCGGTTCCCACCCACTCTGGTTTAGAAAAAAAACGCTTTGCAAAGTCAGAAGGAAGCCCACTCGCAGAACACGGCCCCCAACCCTAGTAATAGGCAGCGCTCATGAACGCAGAATGGCCCAAAGGTGCCAGAAAAATTCTAGTCAGGGCTACACACTCTTTTTTCAGTCTTTCCCAGACAAGAAAAGATCCTGTACGCTCAAGCTAAAGGCCTGGGATCCCTGTTTTCCTCAGACAAAACGGTACTTTTTCTGGCTAGCCAGCGCTGGAATCGGAGGGCTGGGCAACCAGAACCAACACACCAACCTCCCGCAGGTAGGTCTGCTCCTTCAGAGGTTTGGGCCAACTCCAGTGGAGGTTCCCAGGGTCTGCCCTCTCTAGCCAGCTTCCTCCCACTCTAAGTAACCTTGTCCTCGAACCACGGGCCTGGTCTAGAATCACAGATTTCCGTTTGCTGCTGAATCTCACTTTCTGTCTGGACATACACGTTGTCTAGGTTAGAATATGGAAGCAAAAAGCGTGCGTCACCCGCGCAAAGACGCACTATCCAGAGCCTTCTCTCCCAGGTGCCAAAGTGTCAGGGTTGTCACCTCCTCCCCTCAATGTGTCAGTCAACACTGTGGTCAGCTTTGTACAGTCACCGCTCTGGGAGGCCAGGTTGTGACTGCTTAGCCACAGGGAAGTTTCTAGAAGCTGTGTTGCTCAGTTACCACATGAAAAAAGTCCGACTTCAAGCACTCCCCGAATTGCTAGGGAACTGCAGCTGGTCTTCTCTGAGTCCTTCTCTGCTTGCTTGCTTGCTTGCTTACCCATAAGGCCATATTCCTGACACCCAGGTTCAGTTTGCTTTGGCCCCAGCCTGCCCAGGAGACTCTTCTCCCTCTGAGGAATCTGCCATCACTCACTGCCCTCGCTCCCTTCACTGTGTCTCCTCTCCAGCCGCTCTGTGCAGTGAAATCCTAGCCTTTGTGGGGACTGCAACAATGCCCCAAGCCCATGGTACTTTTTCCTACTTTGAATTTCTATTCTCCTTCCTTCCAAACTGTCTGAGAGATAAGGGATGCACTCCTGGGATTTTCGGATCCCCCTCATGCTCTTATTCTCTCTCCCCCTCCCTGCCTCCCCGCTCCCCTCTCTCTCAGGATATGTCCGTGGATATGGGTGTGTGCATGCCGCTCGGATCTCCGGTGAAAGTCCGAGACCAATGGCAAGAGGCAAGCGTTAGGCCTGGCCTTCTAAGCCTGTTTGAGGATCTCCTGTTGCCACTGAGTCAGCCAGCCCAGGTGGCCTGAAAGCTGTTGGGGACTCCCCTGCATCATCCCATCCAGCTTCACAGGGGTTCTGGAGATCCAAACACAAGTCCCCATGCCTGCATATAAGGGTTTTACCCACTGCACCATTGCCCCAGGCCCAGCCGCATTTAAACAGGAGAAATGGGTTAGACTAGCTTCCATAGCACTAATCACCTAATATCCACAAAATTCAACATTTCTGAATATAATCAATGTAAAAACTTCAATTCCTACATAAGATCGTCGGTGCTCCTTCATGTTGAGTACCCTGAGTCTCTTAGAGTCCTTGGTTGGAACTACATTTCTTTGAGGTCTAAAAGCCCCTGGTAACTAGTGGCCAGCCTCCTGGACAGCAAAGGTAGAGACCACTTACTTTTGGTCCTTTTACTTCCTACCCTACTTAGAGTGTTGGTCACTTTGGTTTTCGTGTCCTTATTGTTACGTTTTAACTGTTGAGTGCGGCTGTACAAAATGGGGGTGTCTTCTCTGTCTCCTTATGACTCCCCTAGTTGTTCTTGGGACCCCTTATTAATACTTTTTAGAAATTGCTGAGCATCCCCCATGATTGTGTATTACAGTTTTGCAATCATTATTCATACTATCAAAACTCTGAAGTAACCGACTCAAGCTTCCAATGGCATCCCTGCTCTATGCTCAAATGAACGTGTTTATGCAGAGCAAAAATGTTTTTCAACCTCAAAGCACAGGGTGAAGTGTGGCTTCAGGGTTTCTTTGGAGGCGGGGTCTCTAGTAACCCAAGCTGGCCTCAAATCCCTATGTAATAGGACTAACATGACCGTGCACTTCCTAATCCTCCTGCCTCTGTCTCCCAAGCGGGGATTACACTCTATGCCACCTCTCCTGTCGTGATTTGCATCCTTTAATGTCTGTCCTGTGAAGGACAGTTAGATGTTCATATCTTCTCTTGCAGTGTATGGTTGTAAAATAGGGTGTCGGCTGAGCTATTTAGGAAAATCCAGACCGATATAACCACGTCATTGAAAAGGCTGAGTTACTGTGATGTCCTTTTGGATAACCAAGTTGTGCTTTGAGATTCTTAGAAACCACACTCTCAGCTGGTAAGCGGTAGTTTCTCAGGAACCAACTACATTGTATAACCCGAAACCTTATCAAAAGCCTCTGTGTCTACTGTCACAGAAGAAAACCCCCTTGGCCTGACTTGTATTTCAATTTGTGTGGCTTTCTTCTCAGGGTTGGGGCTCAAACGCAGGGCCTTGGCCCCGCTAGACAAGAAACTCTGCCACTGGTTCAGCCCAGCCCTCTGGATCCTGTGTGTTAGCGGAATTCTTATCCGCATTCAGTTTGGCAGTGTGCAGGTCATCTGTCCATCGGATTATGCAGACACCCTGAACCCTGGGACACTTCCTCCACTATGGTAGAAACCCACACCTGGAAATGTCACCAAGGGCCTCTCCCTTGTTGGGAGGCTGTGGAGCTCGTGGTAAGGAATCAGGTTCCCCATCTGGGGGTTGGATACACCAGCTCTTCAGTAGTGGCGGGCTCACTTTGGGAAGTTACACAGCCGAACAAGGGCTTTTCCTCAAGAGTCCCGTTTTATGCCTTCGTACCTAATGCCCTATTTCCCTGAACGCACTACTAAAAAGGTCTACCTTGAAGGTCTGAGGTTTAGCAAAACTTTTAACCTCTTAGTTGATAATATTCTTTCGCTAGACAGCATTTAAGCTTTTTCAGAGTGCAAGAAAGAGGCTTCAATTATAATGGTATCATTTGGCACCACCTCCTTGCTTGAGTGTTAAAGCAGCAACTATTTTGCCCAGTGATTTTGATTTTGTGTGTGTGTGAGTGTGTGTTGGTTTTTTTTTTTTGGTAGTATCAACCTACTGAAAAGCAAAAGATTCTTATAAAAACAGATTAATATTTCAAAGTCTCTCAATATCCCGGGGCAACATGTGGAGATCCGCAGATGGAGAGCTCCTGCTATGTTCGCCTGTCCAGTGCAGTCACTTTCCCCAAGGGGTATTCCCGGAGGACTCTCTGCCTCCTTCTTTCTTGACTGAAGTATCTGTCTTCATCCTCGTGCCTCTCCATCTTATGGAAGCATTGCAGAAAGGGCAGTAACCCCAGTTTTCAAAAAAAAAGTCTAAGTAATAAAGCCCCCCCCCCTTCCATTGGCCCTGGCCCACCTCAGAACCACACAATGAAAAATGTCCAAGTGAACAAGCAAACTAAGTTCAAAAATGAATTCCCTGTGAAGAATCTCAAACTCAAAAGCCCTCACAGACTCCCCTTCCTCCCTAAAAGATACTACCCCATGCTGGATTATAAAACTTATGCTGGATTCTCTACTGTCCTCTCCCAGGAGGGAAATTCTTAACTGTAGGTCTTTAGCAAGGCAGATTCTGCTTCTGCTGTAACACTCACCTGAACTCTGTACCTATTTCTGGTGGTGCCAAACTACTCTCTGTAGATATGGTAGAATAGATTCCATATAAAATGTTCGGGAAGATTAAAGAGCTAATGTAAGTAATTAGGTAAGAGGAATAGCCAGTCAGTAATAACTGTTGGTAACAGAATACTTTGTCAAGTTATGGGGAACTGAGGAGGTCAAAAGTTGATCCTCCATCTTTCTCTTCTTCCTTATATAGAAAGCAAATAGAGGCCCAGGGTGGCAGGCCACTTGCAAGCAAGGAGCAGGAAGGACCCACAGCCGGTCACTGACTGGGCTTTCCTATCCTACCAAGGACACTACTTACTTTGGAGGAGAGAGATAGAGATAGATAGACAGATAGATAGGTGATAGATAAATAATAGATGATAGATGATAGATAGGTGATCAATAGATGATAGATAGATAGATAGATAGATAGATAGATAGATGATGGATAGATAGGTAGATAGATGATTGATAGATGATAGACAGATAGGTGATAGATAGATAGATAGATAGATAGATGATAGATATAGATGATTGATAGATGATAGGTAGATAGATGATAGATAGATAGATAGATAGATAGATAGATAGATAGATAGATAGATAGATAGATAGATGATAGGCAGATGACCAGAAAGAGAATTACGTCAACTCCATCTCTTCTTTCTTGTATAAATAACATAAGCAGTTATTGGTTTTCATCTTGTGGTAGCCCTTACCTCCCTTCCCCAAGTTTCCTCTGTTATGTTTCCTGAGTTGGACAAGGATGATGGACAAGCAGAATATACACATGCTGAAAACCATATCCCATTCCCCAGCAGCGCGTGCCAGTACCAGGTGAATGGTACTGTGAACATCACTGGGACCAGACAGTCTGATGTAGGGCTTCCCAGATCATCTGTCTTCAGGTCACGCTGCCTTCATCAGACCTGGGACAAAGTCTTTCGAAAGGGGCTTAATAGCAGCCGGGCGGTGGTGGCGCACACCTTTAATCCCAGCAATTCGGAGGCAGAGGCAGGCAGATCTCTGAGAGTTCGAGGTCAGCCTGGTCTACAGAGAGTGTTCCGGGACAACCAAGGCAGCACAGAGAAACCCTGCCTAGAAAAAAAGGGGGTGCTTAATATCTAAGTGGTTCTCAACCTTCCTAATGCGACAAACCTTTAATAGTTCCTCATGTTGTGGTGACCCCCAATCATACAATTATTTTTCACTGCTACTTTGTAACTATAATTTTCTACATTATGAATCGTAATGTAAATATCTGTGTTTTACCACCGTCTTAGGTGATCCCTATGAAAGGGTTGTTTGACCCCTTTTCCAATGGGGTCGCAACCCACAGGTTGAGAACGCTGATGGAAGGGTTCTCATCTCTTTCCTAATGACTGTGCTCCCTCTACTGTCAGGTTCAAGCATTGCAATATACAAGTCACACTCTTTCAAACAATAGCGCTTCTTATATGGCTGGAACTCCGTCAGACATGGTGCTAAGATCTTCATCTGTATGGTTTACCTAATCCTCGTAACACTACGCTATTGTGGCCAATGCTCAAAACACTCTCAACAGCCTGTTAGTTAGAGACAGGATCTACCTGTTCTAGTCAGGGTTTCTACTACAGCGATGGAAGACCATGAGTAAAAGCAACACGGGGAGGAAAGGGTTTCTTTCAGCTCACACTCCACATCACAGCCCGTCCCGAAAGGAACTCAGAGCAGGAACTCAAGACAACCTGGAGGCAGGAACTGAAGAAGAAACCGTGGAGGAATGTGTATGTGCGTGTGTGAGTGCGTGCGTGCGTGCGTGTGTGTGTGCAGGTGTGTGTGTATGGGCGTGTGTGTATGCATGTGGTGTGTATATGCGTATGTGTGTATGTATGTGTGTATGTGTGTGTGTGAGTGAGTGTGCGTGTGTGTGAATGTGTGTGCGTGTGTGTGAGAGTGTACATGAGTGTGTGAGTGTGTGAGTGTGTGCGTGTGTGTGTGCAGGTGTGTAAGTGTGTATGGGCGTGTGTGTATGCATGTGGTGTGTATATGCGTATGTGTGTATGTATGTGTGTATGTGTGTGTGTGTGAGTGAGTGTGCGTGTGTGTGAATGTGTGTGCGTGTGTGTGAGTGTACATGAGTGTGTGAGTGTGTGCGTGTGTGCAGGTGTGTAAGTGTGTATGAGCGTGTGTGTATGCATGTGGTGTGTATATGCGTATGTGTGTATGTATGTGTGTATGTGTGTGTGAGTGAGTGTGCGTGTGTGTGAATGTGTGTGCGTGTGTGTGAGAGTGTACATGAGTGTGTGAGTGTGTGTGCGTGTGTGTGAGAGTGTACATGAGTGTGTGAGTGTGTGTGCGTGTGTGTGAGAGTGTACATGAGTGTGTGAGTGTGTGTGCGTGTGTGTGAGAGTGTACATGAGTGTGTGAGTGTGTGTGCGTGTGTGTGAGAGTGTACATGAGTGTGTGAGTGTGTGTGCGTGTGTGTGAGAGTGTACATGAGTGTGTGAGTGTGTGCGTGTGTTGGAAAGTCACAAGGGGGGCGGACATGGGAAAGTTGAGTGCCATCAGGGGGTATGATGGGAAAATCTCAAAGAATCAATAAAAACATTATGCTGAAAGCAAACAACAAAGAATAAATGCCCAGCAGCTCAGAATAATTGCCGAAAGGATCTGCAATGAGAAAATGCAGGACACATTCACTGTCAGCAAAGAGAAAAACAGAAGGTTTGTGTTCGGGAGCTCCGGGGTGCAGTCAGGACCCAGCTCGCCGTCTGTAAGAAGATCTCTCTTTGGGCGAGGGGGGGAAGTGCTAGGTTCAGCCTTCCTAAGGATGGCCCTGATGCATCTTGAAACTGGCATCCTTAGCCAGACATGGTGTAGTGGTGCATGCTTGTAATCACAGCCCTTGCAAGGGGGGGGGGGGGTGGGGAGCAACGAGATCAAAAGTTCAAGAGTATCCTCAGCTACACAGCACTTTGGGGCCAACTTGGGCTACTTAAGACTTTGTCTCAAATAAAATCCATCAAATGGGACTTGATCAGCACAGTGAGGAAATGAACTGAGGCCAGGGTGTCGTAGAAGCACACAAACACATTTAGCTGCTGCTGGGTTCTGTGGAAAGGTATTCAGTACGTCCCTTAGGCAAGATGTAAACTATTCCAGTTCTCGGGACAGGAGCCCTGTAATTGGGGACCTACATCTAGTTGGATAAAGAGGCTTTTCTATTGGTAAGGTTCCTCGTAGGACATACGAGATCCTAAAGGAAACTCCAGAAGCAATTGCTTCTTTAATTGGCTGGATTCTTCCGGGCTTTTGCCATAGTGAGAGGCACAGGGAGCGTGAACATTTCTGTACTGGGCCTTCGTGGAAGAGAAGGTGAGAAGGTCACGCGGGAACTTTAGTCTTGCTGGTACAGGGAACAAAGGAGATGAAGCAGGATGGAGCCGAAAGGGCTTCTGGGTTTTTGGTAGACTCCCTCTCAAGGTTCGGCACTAACCCCTGGGACAAGATCATTCGGTGAGATCAGTAACAGGAAATTGAAAGGCGCGCTGCCATATCCGTGTGTTGGCCAAGTGGTAAAAAGTCCCTCTCCCTAGGCGCGCTGAGAAGACGGGAACTCTGGCTACGCACCAGGGGGCGCCGTTTTCCCACGGACAACGATTCTCTAGTGTGACCCTGGAGACGGGTTCGTTTTTATTCACCTCTAAGTTCCTTCCACAGTTGAACCAGATGGGTATTTTTCCTCGGTTGTTCCTCCCTTGTGATCACGTCGTGTTTGGCCCTTACAGAATTACAGGAGTTAGAGTGGCGAGCTGGACCCTACCAACTTGCTGCATGGCTAGAGGCAATATACTGGAATCCTTTACACCCGGGAGAGCGGAGGAGGAAAGAAAAAGGAAATAAACAAGACTTAACCACGCCAAATGACTGAGCGCTTACTTTCGGCATTATTGAAACGGCACACCTGAACAGGGCCCTCTGGTAGAACGCATACTTAGGGCAAGCCTGAGCTAGGCATTCAGTTCATTTAGGATTTTTTTTTTTTATCTCTATGTCATATGTGCTCCAAACTGTCAAATTTTTGCAGAGGATAGTGTCTCTAAAGATGGCTCAGGCTTCCTGTCTCTTCCCAGCACCCACCAGAGAATGTTTATCTTCCAAGTCATCTAAGTAAAGATGGTGGACTCATGAAACAAAGCCTCTTGTTTGGACAAGTGCCCTGGCTGCCCCTTCCAAACAAGCTGCTGTTTCTTCAGCTCTTCGTTTAGGAAAAGCCTAGAACCAGTAAAGTAGGTTGATTGGTTGTTTTGTGAGGCAGAACAGTTTACACAAAACTCTAATTCACTCCTAAAAGCCATAGATAGCTCCTGCACTCTATGACGCCTAGGACGGAAATTCCAAGTAGCGCTAAGTATGCCCAGGCAGATTAACAAAGCCAGGGATTGTGAGATTTCCCTCATAATACAGTGAAGAGCTATGTGGTCAGGCTCCCTAAAAGATGGCTCCTGGCCTGCTGATCCCCTCAGGGTGGAGGAGCTTATCCCGTCTGGCCCTGTCAGAAACATCCAGTTAACGAGCTGCAATGTGAACCTTTGACATAACCAACCTCCCGGTGGTAAGTCTACTGTAAATGCATTGTCCTCCTGCCCGCAGTCAGCACTGCCCCGTTGGAAACGAGAAGTCTGGCTTGACTTGGGTTTCCACTAAACATATTTAAACCGAAACAGCAACTGACGACATCAGGACAGGCTGAGCTCCCGGTGTTTAGATTTCCAACCACTGCTATAGCGTTTCCAGAAATTTACACAGGATGCTACTTAATAGTGATAACAATGGGTTACATACAGGATTAACAGGGGGAAAACCCAATTAAATCACCCAGACAGCTGATCTTTCTGCCAAGGGCGGGATCTCCAGATTGGCTCCCTGACACCGTGCGCTTCGGGCACAGGGCCAAGAGTTGTCATACAGTGACTCCGTTGTCTTCACCTCCCCGTGTTAGTTGGCCGGACCTGGTGCCCCACTTAAGGCCTTCAATGGGGACTTCCAACAGGGCTGCTCTTTGCCTCGGAGATAACCAGCGGTGGGAACGCTATCTGGTGGCAGGCAATTAGCTCACGTAAATAGTGCCAGCACTAAACTCAAGGTCAGGTTACCCCCTGAGAACACCGTGGGACGAAAGCCAACCTGGGGAAAGCGGAGCCCGGTTCACCTCTGCTGCGCGCTGCATTGTGGAACAGCTGGCTCAGGGCTCACACTGTTTAGGGCTTGTTTACGCCCCTTACGAAATTTCCTCAAGAGCACAGTCACCAAGGCCTGCTGGCCTGGGTCTGAAAAAGCATGGGATAAAACCGGACTTGCTGAACATAGCAGACAATGAGGACTGCTGAGAAGTCAAGAACAATGGCAATGGGTTTTTGATCCTACTGCACGTACTGGCTTTGGGGTAGCCTAGGCAGTTTGGATGCTCACCTTACTAAACCTGGATGGAGGTGGGAGGGAGGTCCTTGGACTTCCCACAGGTCAGGGAACCCTGATTGCTCTTCTAGCTGATGAGGGAGAGGGACTTGATCGGGGGAGGGGGAGGGAAATGGGAGGCGGTGGCGGGGAAGAGGCAGAAATCCTTAATAAATAAATAAATTTAAAAAAAAAAGAAAGCCCGAGTTTCTCACCTAGAGATGACGGGCTTTCTTAGCAATATGTCCTTCCTACGTGCTGATTGCAGCTGAAACAGATTTTCGAGGTGAGTTTCCTGAGATCTGGGATGTGAGGCTAGAACTTTCTGGAGCGGTGGCCATATTCCCAATTCATTTGAGGCCTTGTTGGGAGGGATCCCTAAAGCACGGTCTATACACACTTTTTTTTTTTAACGACCTCTACTTTGAACTCATATGTTTGGACAACCAATCAGGGCACCCGGTCCTGACTCCATCTTTGGGATTAAGAGGTAAGCCCAGAGATAGAAAGCTCTAGAAAGAGAGAGACCACAGACTGCTTACTGAGTCCCATTCAACCCTGTAAGAGCGAGACTTACTCTGCAGAGTCCTTGCTGAGCGGCTGACTTCTCTGCAGGGTTGCAACGCTTTAACATTTCATGGAGGTCAGGGGAAGCGCCAGGACACTGGGGAAAGAGCCAGCATAGCATATGAAAATGGGGGAAAGATTTAGTAGAAAAAAAAAAACGAAGATCTATAAGTTCAAGTCTTTCAGCAGGCAAGGAAGACTCCACAGTGAATAAGGAATAAAAGATACTGTCTTTGTAGCTTTGGAGCTTGTCCTGGAACTAGCTCTTGTAGACCAGGCTGGCCTCGAACTTACAGAGATCCTCCTGCCTCTGCATCCCGAGTGCTAGGATTAAAAGCGTGCGCCACCACCACCCGGCTCCAAGATACTGATTTTACATAAACTACACCCCTCCTCCCTGGCCACTCTGATATCTCAATCTATCACGAATGATCAACAAATACCTGTGGATTAGATCTAGGACCGCTTGCATGTAAGAGGAAGTGCCATAAGGCCACGCCCCAGGCGTCATGGTAACACAGGAGGAAAGACCTGGGGAACAGCTGGGATCAAAAGCTCAGAAAACGAAGTTCCTCTAAGACACTGTGCTATCTTCTGCTGTTAAGAGTGAGAAATTTCGCAGGCATGGCTGAGGCGGGAAATGTCCGCTCGGGCCTCGGCCTCCCAGGAGAAGTCTCCCAGTGGCCTCTGAAGCGCTATGGCCGCTTCATGCTCTTGGACACGCGAGAGTCACCTGGGCCTAGCTCGGAAGGTGCTGCAGCATCCTCGCCCTCATGGAAGGTGTTTGAATCCAGTGAAGAAGCTGGGGCTCTCGTTCTCACCATCGTTGTATCGGGTCATTTCTTCATTTCCCAAGGACAGACACTCCTGGAAGGGTTTTCGCTCGTTGGCAGCAAGAGCTGGTTGAAGATTGTGAGGCGCATGGACTGTCTTCTGTTTGGAACAACGATAAAGAGCAAGAGCCGCATGTTTCGTGTGCAGTTCAGTGGAGAGTCGCAGGAAGAGGCGCTGGAGCGCTGCTGCAACTGTGTGCAGACCCTGGCCCAGTATGTCACCGTTCAGGCACCTGACAGCATGGTCCAGCAGCTTCAGCAGAGCCCAGGCCCACTGGGGGCAGGCGAAAGCCAAGGGAAGGACCCACTGCAGCAGGGGCCCTATCTGAATCTCGAGCAGCAGGTGTGTGTGGCAGCTGACACTGGCGCTCTGGAGGGAAGGACTTCAGTGATGCATCTAGCTCAGACTATTCTGGCATCGGAGAAGCTGCCCCAAGTCTATGAACAATCTTCATGGGGAGCAGAAGAGTTGGGTCCCTTTCTACGCTTATGCCTCATGGATCAAAACTTTCCAGCATTTGTGGAAGAGGTGGAAAAGGAACTTAGAAAGATCACACAGAGTTGAGAAACTAAAGCCCTGCACATATATGCAATTAAGGAACTGAAGGTATTTGAAGAATAAAGAGTATTAATCCAAAAAAAAAAAAAAGAGTGAGAAATTTCTGGGCCGGAAGCAGAGATCGTCAGGTAAGGATGTGTGTAGTTTTTGGTTTTGTTTGTTTGTTTGTTTTGTCCTTAAGGCCCACGTGACAGGAGGAGACCAGACTCCTGCAAGCCCCCCTTTAACCTGCGCCCGTCCGCCATGACACGCACGCACCTTCCTGCGCTAACAAACACATATAACAACTGTCATCTTAAAAGTCTAAACATAGGTCTATGGAGACTGTTTAGCTCCTGTGAAATGTTGAACTTTGAGACAAACAGCTGCCATTGACAGCTTTTGACAGCGCTGTTTCTTCATCCTCTTTCCAGGGATTTATTATTTGCTAATACGCACCAGATGGCTTGTTTTGGTTTCGTTTGTTTAGGGTGTATGCATATTCGGGTGAGTTTTGGAGGCCAGGGGTCAGTGGCAGAGGTGGGTGTGCCCCCTCCCTTGTCCCCCACCTTGTTTGGTGAGACAGTCTTCCACTGAACCCGGAGTTCCCGGGTTCATGAGGCTGCTTATCCCTAAGGCTCCATCCTGGGTGGACCTCTTTGCACCCCTGGTGCTGGGATTACACACGGGCACTGCCACACCCCACTTTTTATGTGGGTGCTGGGATCAGAATTCAGGTTTTCACGCGGCTCGGCGAGCCTTCTTTTGGAGCCTACGTTGCCTTGTTCTGCATAGCTTCAGGGACTGACCTAACTCGCGTGGCAATGGAGTGAAGGACAAATTTAGGAACACAGAAAAACTGAGTTCGGATGGACTGGGCCCTCTGATGGGGAAACCGCAGCACCTGAACGCTCAGCGTGCTTGCTGGATAGTTTCACGGGGGCGGGGTTATCGCTCGCAGCGTTATTGCGTACAGATAAGGAGGCCGAGTTTACGTGTGTGCAGCTGAGCAAGGAGACGGGTTTAGCTAATCTCAGCCGTTCGTTTTGGTAGGAGAGCAGTCTGCAGGCTGTAAACAGCCACGGGAGAATGCTACGGTGGAAATTTTCTGCACATACCGTCAGCATTTGCTTTGCTGTTGCTCTAACCCTAACCCGAGAATCCTATGGTCTAAGGGTTTGATTTTTGAAATGGCGGGGTCCATGGCAACAATACACACAGACATCCACTCAGGACTTCCTTTGATCCCCCCACGCAAGATGTCTTATCTGCAAAATGAATTACAAGGATAAAGAAAATAAAAATGGTAGCTGGTTGATTAGCTATCTCCTTAATGATAATGGTGATATTGAAATACATTTTGGTCATGACTTTATCACTACTAATTTTTATATAAGATTTATCACTACTAATTTTTATATAAGAACAGCAATTACAACATAACTAAGGACTAACTGTTTTTTCTACTACTTTGAAGATTTAGAATAAGCTGTGTTTTTTTTTAATTGAGTAAAAAATGTATAATGTTTTTTTTTTTTTTTTTTGGTTTTTCGAGACAGGGTTTCTCTGTGGTTTTGGAGCCTGTCCTGGAACTAGCTCTTGTAGACCAGGCTGGCCTCGAACTCACAGAGATCCGCCTGCCTCTGCCTCCCGAGTGCTGGGATTAAAGGCGTGCACCACCACCGCCCGGCTCAAAAAATGTATAATGTTTAAACTCAACCATTTTCAATTATAGTTTGGGCTTTTTGGTGCTGTCTTGGACTTGGAGTTTTGACCTTGGGATATCAGATTTCCTAAAGAACTGCTTGCTTGTTACTCTATCCAGTTTCCCTGTATTGCTAGCCCAGTGCTCTGCTCTTACCAAAAAAAAAAAAAAAAGTTATATTTTTAAAGCATCTTTGCTTTTGTCAGGGTCAGAAATAAACATAGAACAAAACATATAGAAAGAAAATGATTTCAATCTTCCCGATGTTCACTTTCATTTTTACTGTCCTGAGAGGCCTGGAAACTTCTAGAATGCATGTTTCTAGGACACTCCCACTTTCTGTGGCTTGCTGTTCTTATGCCTGCTATGTTGCAGAATAATTCATTAAAGAAACTGCATCAGACCATCTCTGGGCAGATTCTACTTTTCAACAGCATTTTGGCATTTCACTTACAAAGCTTGATACAAGACATCTAAATTAAGCGGTTACTAAACATTCTCTTTACAGGTCTGTATAGGTGCCTACAGGGTGTGGCTCTTTTGCTCATGTCTTCTTTTAGTTCATCATACAACACACACATACACACACATATACATGCATGATACATATGTTCTATATATCAACAGTGAACAACGGCCGTAGTAGGTTAAAAGCAAGACACTAATTTGTTTAAGACATGCTCCTTCCTCTCACTTTTATTCCAATTGCTAGAACAGGCAAGCGAGACTAGAACTTGCCCTCCTCGGTGATTAGATCATTTGAGGCAGACTGGTTGGTGCTTGAGTATTTGGCTGTGGAGAGGAGGCGGGGCAGGCATGGGAGTGGCTTGTTTTCAACACGAAACTGGGGGGGTGGGGGATGCTGGCCTCCCAGCGTCGTCGCGGTAAACAGAGTGGACAGACCTGGTTGTATGTCTGAGATAGTCCTCACAAGACACTTTTTATTGTCACCACATTAGAGACGAGGAGCTGGAGAATCGGGGTGTTCCCGTGCATGATTCGAGCTCAGACAGCAGTGGAGAGGCAAGATTGGGATTTCAGTGCAGCTCAACTCGATGTGTTGCTTAGCAATATTATTCAGAAGGCATCAGACACCATCAATTGGTAAATGAAAGTTCCACGACCCGGAAGCAAAGCGGTGTAAGGATCGGGGCTCATCTCCAGGGCGGATGTCTGGGCTGCGTCACTTCTGGAGACAGCTTGACTGTGGTCCTCCTAAATTGAGTTTGTTTGATGCCGTGACTTTTCAGATCTCCTCATGTGCCCTTAAATCTGCGTGATCCTTATCATCCTTCCACAGACCTGAGACATTTCTCGCACCACGAGCTGAGCTCTAGCAGGTGTTCCCCATGTGGCGGAAATGTGTTTCTAGCACTGGGTCTCCACTCCCCTAAAATATCTGATGGCTCTTTCTTCTTTTCTCATGAGGATTAGGGCTGGGAGGGTGGCTCGGCCTGCAAATGCCTGCCTGATAGGCATGGGGACCTCCATAAAAAGCAGGGTATGAGAGGCAAAGACAAGGGCGTTCCTGGGCCTTGCGGAACAGCCAGCCTGGTCTATGCAGACCAAGGGGAGACTGTGTCTCAAAACAAACAAACCAACAGGAGGATGACACCTGAGGAGCAAAGTCAGAGGTTGACCTTTGGCCTACACACACACGCATACACGCACACACACACGCATACACGCACACACACACAACACGCACACACACACACATGCATGTGCACACACACACACACATATGCAAACATGCACTTCTTTTTAAAGTAACAGTAGCAGAAAAGTCAAACTTTGACTCTGGCCTGTTTCAAGTACCAACCAGATCTGTGCTTCCTTTTCCAACCCCAGAGCAAGAGGCAGTGAGTTGGTCTCAGAGCTTCAGCGTGAAAGAAACAGATGTGGAAAACATTGAAATCACAGCCACAAGTGTGGCCGGAAATGGCTCTCAGGGTTCCTGACACCTCAGAAGCTCTGTGGCTAACAAGATGGGAACCCTGCAAGCTGGATGGCGAAAGGCTGCCCTTCAGCAAGCAAGGGCAACATCCGTGGCTTTAGGGTTGCCGGGATTCTGGACACCACCGAAGGAGAAGACTCGAGGGGGTTTCTCAGTGTTAGGGCTGCACGGAGAACCTTTCCTCTGCCGGGACTCCTCTTCTGAGGGGAGAGGCCTCAGGGACGCCTTCTGAGTGTGACTGGCTGCCAGCACATTCCCAGCTGGAGTGACACTCTCTTCTCCCAGCCCCAGGATGCTCTCCCTGTGCCTGTGATCACCATCTCCCGTGGTGCACTTCAAGTGCCCAGCTAGAGCGTTAGACGACAGCGCCCTCCACTCAGATGGCAAACATTATCGGCTCCTCTGAGGCCTCACCTGAGGAGAGGTTGCACGCTAGCTTCCAGGGGTGTGTGAGGGCTTGAAACAGTCGCCTTGCGTCAATTTTGGATCCTGCACGGTGCTAAGTGCAGCCTGGCCTTTCTCCCTTGGATTGGCAGCAATCCTGTTCCTGCCCGTTTTCTAGCTGACACCAGCGAGTGGAAATCACAACCAAAATGAAGAGACTTAGCGTCTAATTCAAGACTGTCAATCATTTCTTCAGCCAAGGGAAGCAGCTAGGTTCGTGAGTCCTAGAACTAACGTTCAACAGGCCCTCATGTCCAGCTCGGCCACTCGAGGTTTCCAAGTTCATCACCTCCATCCGGGCCACGGGGATGCCTCTCTTGAACAGATATGTTATTTAACCTGCTGGTGCTTTCCAGAGGAATGAAATGTGCAAAGCGCCAGCACGAATCACGAGGGTTCCAGCATCCATGGGGTAAAAGTTTCTTTCCAAATCAATTTTGGATACCAGCTGGTATCAAAGAAAATCAGCTATTGTACACGATTTTTTCCTTTCGTTTTAAAACTTCAGATTTTTGGTTTTTTTATTTTTTTTTATTTTTGTCAAACTGCATTGTCCGGACTGATGGTTGGGCTCTAAGATTCAACCTTTCTGGGCTCGGTCATTGTCCTCGGTACCTGGTGGGATTACCGGGCTGCACTTCTGTGTCCAGCTGCTTACATTTAATTTAGTGATTTAAAAAAAATAAATATATTTGCCAGGCGGTGGTGGTGTTGGTTTAAGCCTTTAATCCCAGCACTCAGAAGGAAGAGGCAGGTGAATCTCTGTAAGTCCAAGGCCAGCCTGGTCTACAGAGTGAGTTCCAGGACAGGCTCCAAAGCTACACAGAGAAACTCTGTCTCAAAAAACCAATAATAATAATGACGATGATAATAATGATGATGATGATGATGATGATGTCTGTTTGCTTGTTTATGGTGTGTGTGTGGAGGGTGCCATGGTGTGCCCCAGGACAGCCTGCAGAAGCCAGTTCTCTCCTAGCTCAGACCATCACATTGGTGGCTGGCTTCTTTACACTGAGCCATCTCACCGGCCCAGAGTTGCTGTGTTGGAGACATTTCTTTAAGAATGTGGAAAGGAAAAAAAAAACTGTGCTTTTGTTTGTCTACATGGAAAAAATACACACTTGTACTAATGGACGCCTTTCCCCATGGCTCACCCTCACATCCCGGGCTTGTCCCTACAGAAGCCTCATGAACCATTGGGGAGAGATGGGTAAAGGCAGCAGCCCCTGAGAGGCTTTATATTATCATCACTAGTGGTGGTGGTGGTGTGTGTGTGCACACACACATGCGTGCTTGTGTCTATGTGTCTGTGCCTATCTGCTCATGTATGTCCATGTGTGTGCTTATGTGTATGTGCTTGTGTTTATGTGTCTGTGTGTCTGCTCATGTGTGTGTCTGTGTATACATGTGTGTGTGTGCGTGCTTGTGTGTGTGTGTATTGCGTGAGTGCGTGCATGCAAGTAGACATCAGGAGACAACTGTGTGGAACTGCTTCTCACCTCCCCTTTCCTATGGGTTTCGGGGATTGGATTCAGCTTGCCAGGCTTGGACCACAGGTGCTTTCGTTCACCGAGCCACCTCCCCAGCCCTGGTCATTTTTGATTTGGATTTTGAAGGCTTTGGGAGGAGGCTGCCAAACAGAAGGTGAAGAACCACAGGAGCAAAGGCCGGACACGCCGTGCCAGGAAACATCAGATCTGCTGGAAGCCAAATGTTGCAGATGAAAACAGGGTGCCAGGCAGATAGAAAAAAACCTATCCCTTTGCCATCCAAAGGATGGAGCCAGGTGAGGTATCACGCTGTGCTGGGCACAGGCTGAAGGAGACCACCGCAGAAGAACCAGTCACTGGAGGAAGCTGAATCAAGGCAGCAACAACAGAAGCGGAGAAGAAAACTACATCTCAGAGACATGGGTGGAGGGTGAGTGACAGGAGGAGGTGGGTGATGTGTGAGAAGTGACAGAGATTTCTAGTTTGGGGGACAGTCCAGGCGGAGATCTAACTACCCCTCCCTATCTTCCTACAGACCGGTCCTCTCATGTCCCCACCTCCATTCTTTCTATGTCTTTTTGTCCTGCGAGGCTCCATCTCTGTACTCTCTCTGCCTCCTGGTGTCAGCTTCTCTATACATCACTTCCACTCCCGTTCCCTAAGGACCAACTCCTGCATGGGCTGCATCCAATCTGCTTCCTGGTAGTTCCTCGTGATGCTTCTGACTTTGTGCGTCTTTCATTGAAGTCTCATAAAATTCTCCCATGCTCCATTCCACTATTGATTATAAAATTTGCTTCGTGTTTTCCGATAAAGAGAGTCTAATGAAGCCAGCCAGTTCTTCTTTCCACACTGTTCAGAGAGTCACTCATCCTGGTTGTTTATCAGAATCTTCTCAGGGGCCCAAAGTCAAACTAGCAAAGCCTGGGCTTACATCCGAGACTCTGAGGCAGATCTTTGAGGATAGAAAGCCTGGCGTCTGCCTCACTATGTGCCAGGGCAACACTAGCACACCAACGAATCGAAGCTACCAGTAGCAGGACAGGGGTTCTGGTAAGGTTCTCAGACAGTTCCAGAGAGCGGGTGGAGTAGAAAACAGGCTTCCAGTGTATAAAAACATGGCCTGGATTTGTGGTGGCACACACCTGTGACCCTGCATTTATGGCGGTGCTCACCTGTGACCCTGCATCTGTGGCGGTGCGCACCTGTGACCCTGCACCTGTGGTGGTGCACACCTGTGACCCTGCATCTGTGGTGGTGCCACAGCTGCCACTCCAGACCCTGGGAGCTGTCCTGATTCAGTGCTGACAGGAATGGAGGCAATTCACACCTCTGTCGGTAAAGATGGTTTGTTTGGTTTTAAATGATATTGTTGCTCTTGAAAAGGCGTGCCTATGTTTATCACTTTTTGGTTTAGACAGGATGTACCTGCCTCCACATTTGGCTAAGCTAGCAAAATGGTTAAGAGTTGTTTTTTGTTTAAAAGATGTTTTGATGTAAAAGTTGGGAGGGGACATATCTGACATATTTTTGCCAGAGGTTAGCATTGGAGGGTGGGAAAAATTGTTAATACGGAAAAGCAAGTTTTTGATGCATAAATAAAGATGGCTGGAGCTATTTAGAACCAGCCACTTGTGTGGAACTCATCTGGCAGGGGGACACTTCATTTCTTCAAGCCAACGCCCCGTCCCTGTCTCAGGCTGCGACAGGACCGTGATGTAAAAGAAAGGGGAATTTCAAATCCAAAGCAAGGGGGCAGCAAGGCAGTGTAAGCTGTCACTTCCGGCATCCTCTGCCCTCCCATCCCTCCGTAAGCCCACGGCATCTCTTCAGTAGTCACCCAGTATCTCTCTGCCAGAACATGAGGGGCTCCCCAAACCTGTAGGGGTTGCTGAGAGGGGAGGATGCGGAGTGGACTGTGATGCGGAGGGGGATTGTGCCGTCAGCCATCCTGGCAGGAACCCTACACTCTCCCTGAGCCGGCTCCCATGCTCCGCACCGAACCCAGAGAGGCTCCAAATGTCCCCTGGTCACAGTCAGACAGTTAGAAAATGACAGCGCGTGAATTGACCTGGAAGCTCTCGCTCCTTACATTTCAAGAGGGCAGGAAGCTAGAGGGATTCTGTGTTTGGACAGGATAGGAAAGGGCCGAGATGTTTATGCAGTTGAAGACAGTGGGTTCAGTTTAACGCCCGAGTTGAAAGCATTCGTGACCGTGTCTACAGAGATAAACCTTCTACACGGTCTCTACCCTATGTTTTATTTTAACACATTTTTAGTAGAACACATACTTTCTTTGAGCAGTTTGGTGTGGGTGCCCAATGTGGGAACAAAGAGGGCGCTGATTTGGCTAACAGGAAGGGGGGGGGGTCCTCAAAACATCAGTGTCATCCTAGCTCTACCGGTAGGCATCTTCCCGAGACGCTGTGACTCTTACTTACGGCCCCAAACTCAGTTTAGAACAATCCAAGTACTTCTACATACCGGTTGAGCGAATGGGTCCAGGAAGCAAGCAAGAGCCATATGAAGGTGATGGCTCCCTGTCTATGCTCAGATGGAATAATATGGCCAGGCAGGGGGAGGCTCTCAACACCTAGAGGACCCCTCCCTGTTGTCATGGATACTCCTATGACGTACAGGAGACCAGAGCCAATCACAGGCCTTCCTCGGTGCCTCATGCAAGGGCGTGCACCCCTTTAGAGACAGGCCCTGACCTTTGCCAGAGACCACAGAAGCAAATCCGATGTTGGATGGGAGGTCACCGGGAGAGTGCACGGTGACATGTCTGACTAGCCCTCACAAATGATAAAGCCACTCAGGGGTCATATTCTGTGGTTGGCCATCTGCTTATTTTAGCATTTCTATCAGTGAGGATGAGCAACCTCAGAAGGCAGCTTCCTGCCAACTGACCGCTTTCACACTTCAGCTGCCCCCTTTCCTGGGCCTCAACCCCACCTGACTCTCTCCCTCTCTCTCCCCCTCTCTCCCTCTCCCTTTCTCTCCCTCTCTCTCCCTGTCTCTCTCTTCCTCTCTCTCCCCCTCTCCCTTTCTCTCCCCCCTCTCTCTCCCTCTCCCTTTCTCTCCCCCCCTCTCTCTCTTCCTCTCTCTCTCTCTCTCTCTCTCTCTCTCTCTCTCTCTCCCTCTCTCTCCCCCCCCTTTGTCTCCCTACCCTCTAATCTCCAACTTACCCATATACATATGTACTTTTATATACAGGTATGGAGCTGACGGGGAAAACCAGATTTTTACTAGAACTATCCAGCCTGCTAAAGTTTGAATCCTCGAATGCTTAAAACAACTTCTCCACAATTTTTAAAAATAATTACTTGTCATTCAAATATCCGTTGAGTCTTCTCAAAGCTCATCACATAGTTGCATGCTTAGAATACAAAGATGGAGGGGCCACAAACTGCAGAAACACTCGGGTTAGTTCACTGAATCCTGACTTCCACAGACGGGACGCTTCTCTGATCCTGGGTCATGGTTTTACGGTCATACCCCAGGGCCAGCCTTCCTGGCCATCTAACTCTCAATCCTAGAGAATCTCAGCAGCCTAGAGATTTCCGTGATGAACAGAGTTTGCGCCCTCTTTTCCCCTCCTCTTAGGTTCACATCTCAGCAAGCTCTGTGGATCTTTATCCTGTTCAGCGTCTTCCCACATGGTCTTTCTCAGTTGTCTTGAGGGGCAAAGTAAAATTTCTTCTTCACTTTACCCTGGACTACTGTTACATGTGTACAAACATGCCCATACCATATCACAGCACACACACACACTAACACACACACACATACACTAACACACACATACACTAATACACACATACACTAATATACACACACTAACACATACACTAACACACACACATACACTAATACACTAACACACATACACTAACACACACGCGCGCACACACATACACTAACACACGCGCACTAATACACACATGCTAACACATACATTAACACACACACATGCACACACATACACTAATACACACATATTAACACATAAACACATTAACACACACGCACACGCACACACACACACACACACACACACACTTTATTTAGCACGTGCAAAGGTAAAAGCTTTCTTCTTCTCTGCTCCACTCAGCATTGCAGCTCCAAGCAGCTGTCTGCTTGGCAGGTCGGCTCCATCCTTGGCGACGCTGCAGGTTTTAGAGGAACTGATGAGCAACCTCAACACAACACGCCTTGATGCTTCTGTGGAGCACTTGAGATTCTTGGCCAGTTTACGGCACACTCTCAGGGCGACACTCACAGGCTCTTGTTCCTAGAATTGATGCTGGAATCTGGACACGGCTCCAGCAGTTCCAGCTTAGGGGCAGAGCACCTGACTGCAGACTTGACTGGAACCACCCTCATGTTAGGGATTTCTTAACTTATACGTTATGGCTAGGATTCCCAGGAGCCTCTCTGCTCTCTTCTATAATGGTATATTATTAGTTGGTGGTTTTTTTGTTTGTTTGTTTGTTTGTTTTTTTTGGTTTTTCGAGACAGGGTTTCTCTGTGGTTTTGGAGCCTGTCCTGGAACTAGCTCTTGTAGACCAGGCTGGTCTCAAACTCACAGAGATCCGCCTGCCTCTGCCTCCCAAGTGCTGGGATTAAAGGTGTGCGCCACCACTGCCCGGCTATTATTGGTGTTTTAATAAATACAGCTTGCCTGAAGATCAGAGAGCGAAGCAGCCACCCTAGTCAGCTGTACAGGCCAGGGAGTGGTGGCGCACACCTTTAATCCTAGGACTCGGAGACAGAGGCAGATGGATCTTTGTGAGTTCAAGGCCACCCTGGGATATACAAGATTTAATTTGTCTAAAAGAGAAACAGAGCTCACACAGAGGTTATCCCAGCACTTGGGATCACAGACCTTTAATCCCAGCACTGGGGAGGTGGAGACAGGAGCGATATGGCTGCGCAGAGAGAGGATTCTAAAGGGGAAGAGACAGAAACTCGGTGGAGTGTGGAGCCTGAGGATTCATAGAGACAGATTCTTGCCCCTTTGCTCTGAAGATTTTGGTAGAGGTCAAAGGTCTCACTAGTGGTTGGCTGCTTTGCTTTTCTGGTCTTCAGCTCGAACTCCAATATCTGTCTCTGAGTTTTTATTATTCGTGCTGTAAGACTTTAAGACAATCCTGAAGCCATTTTTGACAATTCTGAATCCTCTCAGCCTCTGTGCCATAGTGCTTCCCCTCCTCCCCTGGGAACCAAGGACCTAACAGCTACACTTGCAAGTACTCAGTTCCTGAACAATTACCCATATACGTATGTTTTGGTTCGGTCCCCTGGGAAACGGGGTCAAAATGACCTCTTACCTCATCTGATCTGGCAACAACTCTCCAGCTGATGTGGGAGTGTCATATATCAATCTGTTGATTTCATTGGTTAAGCAATAAAGAAACTGCTAGGCCCATTTGATAGGCCCACCCTTAGGTGGGTGGAGTAAACAGAACGGAATGCTGGGAGAAAGAAGCTGAGTCAGAGAGTCGCCATGATTCTCTCACTCCAGACAGATGGAGGTTAAGATCATTCCTGGTAAGCCAGCTGGTGGGCTACAGCAGATTATTAGAAATGGGCTAGTCCAGGTGCGAGAGCTAGCCTAGAAGAGGCTAGATAGAAATGGGCCAAGCGGTGTTTAAAAGAATACAGTTTCCGTGTAATTATTTCGGGTAAAGCTAGCCATGCGGAGCTGGGTGGGAACGCAGCCCACCGCAGCTCCTTCAACATCCAGCCAATTATTGGTAATAGTCCTTTCAAATAAGCCAATCAAAATAGTCAAAGAACAACCACCCTTGCTTCTGTGGCCCCTTTAAAAGTAGACCGTACCAGCTATTCGAGGTCCCTCGGCTTCCCAAATGCTGGGGGACCCTGTCATGACAGAATTAATAAAATCCTCATGCTTTTGCATCGGCTGTGGTGTGTGAGATGGTCTCTGGGGGTGACTCCTTCTCGGTGTTTAGACGCTAGAGTCCAACAGTGCTACCCTCTTCCTGGTGACAGAGTCTTTAGGACAGAGCCTGATGCCGGCACCACGATCCTCTCGCCCTCCTGTGAGGCGCTCTCTGTTCACAGGTGGCCTGAAGAGACTACCCCCACAAAGGCTCGCCAACATGACTGCCTGAACAAGAGCTACAGTAGTGATGCTAACATGGATGGAGTGACCAGATTGTTGACCATGAGGCCTCAGCCCTGCACAAAGAACCACAGGCAACGGGAAAACATAGAGAGCTGGAGAAACAGCCTCCTGGGGAAAAGAGCACACTAGTTATCCGACACCACCTGGTCAGCCGTGAAAACATATGAACAAATAACATTGCATAGAGCAAGCAGGTTATATTTAAGAACATATAGGCATATATGTATGTAGTAATCATTAACAAAATTAATTTTTAAGCCATAAATGTAAAAGGGAGCAAGAAATGGCATATGGGAGGGTTTGGAGGGAAGAACGGGAAGGAGGAAATTATGTAAGTATATTACGATCTCAAAAAAGAAAAAGAGGGAGGCAAGGCCTTTTGCAAACCTTCCCGTGTGCCACTGGGACCTAGTATCCAGGTCTCGTGTGCCTTCCTTCTCCGAAAAGAGGACTGAGGCCAGCCTGTTGGGACAACATCTGTGTAACCCCTTTAAGGTTTGGCGATAGCAGATCCAGTTACTGTGTCTGCCGCTGCAGCTGCCCTGAGGGAAACAGTCATCTCATCCACCCAGCTTGATTTTTCTCCTTCTTGCCCAGTTTTCTTGCAGGTCCGGTGCGATGACAGGTCTCCATGGCTGAGGGCTTTCTTCCTTCAGAGCCTGTGTCTTGTTAAGTCACGTGTGCGCCGTTAGCCTTTGATAGATACTGCTGGGCCTAGGCGCTATCGACGCCCGCCCGTGGACACCTTGGCTGCTGCAGCTACCCTCATCCCTCAAGGGACTCATCACCGTTACTTGATCGTACATATCCCTGGGGCTCAATGAAATTTAGAACAGATATCTTTCCACTCTGGAAACTACGTGTTAGAGACTGCCTTCCTCTGGGCTGTATTGGTAACTGGATGGAGTGTGTGTGTGTGTGTGTGTGTGTGTGTGTGTGTGTGTGTGTGTTAAAAGAAAGAGAGAACTCAACATTCTAGTAGACCAGGCTGGTCTCGAACTCACAGAGATCCTCCTGCCTCTGCCTCCCGAGTGCTGGGATTAAAGGCATGCGCCACCACCGCCCGGCTTTTTTTTTTTTTTTTTTGGTTTTTCGAGACAGGTTTTCTCTGTGGTTTTGGAGCCTGTCCTGGAACTAGCTCTAGTAGACCAGGCTGGTCTCGAACTCACAGAGAAGAACTCAACATTCTACTTGGCTGTCTATTATCTCCTAACAATATCATTCACCATACATGTGCTACCATCATACCCTGTGGGACAAGCCATCGCCTACCCAGCCAGACCCTTCAGAGGTTCTGCCTCAACGGCTGGCCTGGAGACCTTGGGTCACAGTGACAGTCAGACCTAGACGAGAGCAATCATAGCCACAGAGGGACTTCTTATCATACAGCCTCTGAGCCAGAGGTTCTGAACCTGTGGGTCATGACAGGGGGGATGGGGGGAGGAGTATAAATGATACCTTCTCAGGGGTCACCTCAGACCATTGGAAAATAGATATTTCTATTACGATTCAGAAACAGTAGCATAATTATAGTTATGAAGTAGCAACAAAAATGATTTGATGTTTTGGGGTCACCACAACACGAGGAAGTGTATTAAAAAGGGTCACAGCATTAGGAAGCTTGAGAACCGTTGCTCTTGTTTGTGAAGCATTTGCTTAGTTTCCAGGGAAGGTCGGGGAATGATGGCTAGTCAAGATATCAATAATATCCACCACCGGTCCCCGTGCCAGGTCCCCGCTCACCCTCTGCCAGCCCTCACTTTGACATGGTAGCTATTAGGAGGCCGTGCCTTTCTCCTCCTTGTAGGGTTACCACCTTACAACATGCAATCTTGAAAAGGACTTTCTTTCTCCTTCGCTAGGCAGCTGCAGGAGGTAGGGGGGTTGTAAAGGCTTTCACGGAGACCCCCAGGCTTTAGCAAAGTCTTTTCAGTGGACAGTTCGCTCCCTTGAGTTTCTTCCTCATGTTTGCAAATATTCTAGTGTCCTCAAAAACAACATTACAAAACCTCCCTTGCCGTCGTTGTCCCCTGCAGTGACCACATTATAGCAATAACCACTTCAAAGGACGGAATCTTGCCTTCTTCCGACGCCGCCACAAGCCGATGGAGACCAGATAGGTATTTCAGCTGTTAGAGTATCAGTGCAGATCAGAGGGTGGCCCAAAGGTTTATCCCCTGCAGTGGAGACCCACGCTTGTCTCTGGAGGTCTGCCCTCTGTGGAAGCTCCTATGACAGTGTCCTAGGTCAGCTTCTGTAGAAAACAGAAACTGAGGTGAAAAAAATGATGTGCTAATTTTCATTTTAGGGTAGAATTCCAGAGAAAAGAAGGAATGAGGCAGAGAATGAGGAGGAACAACTCTAAAGGCCTGTGTGGCCGAGCTGGCTAGAACTCCATGACAAACACAGCCATTTCCCAGTCTAGCAAAGACATCTGGAAAGAAACCACAGAAAAACAATGGCTTCTTGGGAAAGTTGGGACTGTTGCAAGGAGAGAGGCCACTTGATCGTTCCCGGCTGCTCAGCCCCAAAATAATTACACAGAAACTGTATTAATTAAATCACTACTTGGCCCATTAGCTCTAGCTTCTTATTGGTTAACTCTTACATCTTAATTTAACCCATTTCTATTAATCTGTGTATCGCCACGTGGCTGTGGCTTACCGGCAAAGTTTCGGCATGTCTGTCTCTGGCAGTGGATCCATGGCATCCCTCTCTCTACCTTCCTTCTCCCAGCATTCAGTCCAGTTTTCCCTGCCTACCTAAGTTCTGCCCTATCAACAGGCCACGGCAGGTTTTTTTTTTTTTTAATTCATTAACCAATAAAAGCAACACATAGACAGAAGGACCTCCTACACCACTGGGCAAGCAGGGGTTGAAGCAGCCCTGCGCAGAAGTTCTTATATTTCTTACCATCTGTTGCTCGGAGATCTCATTAGGCCCAGCTCCCCCACATCTGAGGTGCGCCAACCCCAGCTAGGGCCTGTATCTAAGATCCTGCCTGGGAAGCATGTCCCTGCTGTGTTTTGCTTCCTGCCTTGGGGCTGCCTGTCATTGCTTCTCAACCCCACGGGCCCCCAGCAGAAGGCAGGACTCACACTTGAGCGTTGGGATGGACTGTTGGGAGTCTTTTTGATTGAGGAAACATTTTGGTCACCAGAAGAGCAATTGGGACACACATTCTGGGAATCTGGATTTCTCACGTGACAGGCCCAGGTTTTAAAGACGCAAAGATGGGTCTCTAAGCGCCTTACTAAGGACCTTTGCTCATTCAGGACCCCAGAGGCCCAAGGAACTAAAAGGTTCTGTGCAGATCGTTTGATTCCGTCTCCCACTTTCTATCTGAGAGCAGGAACTTCAAACACCTCAAGACACTCCCAAATCAAATAAACACGTGTGGGCAGGGTTCTGCTGCCGCCACTCCGTGCCATCTTCATCCCACAGCTCCGCACTGATAAGGCCGGTGGGAGGGGCTTCCAGCCCTCTTCTTCTGTCTTCTACCATCTCTTGAAGGTGTTAGTTTAGTGAGGTCATGTCTAAAAGCCATCTCGAAGGAAAAACGCTATGAGGTTGTGAAAGCCTGTTGTTTGGGGAGCGAAAACAAAAACCTTTCATTAACATCAACCTTCCTTGCAGATAAATCGGCGTGAGTCACGAGAAGCTGCGTTCACAGAGCAGAGACGCAACTTTAGAGATGAAATCAGGCATGAGGCAGAGAAGGAAGTGGAGTCCATAAAAGTCACGGCGTTCGGTGACTGCGTCTCTTCCTTTCAGTCCCTGAAGGTCAAGGGTGACTCGGAGTTCTCCCCCTCCGACTCTTGTCCTCCTGTGGAAACCCAAGTCTTGGATTCAGTGCTGCGGTAGCACAGGGGACGTTTGAAGCTGTCGTTATGGGTTAATGAGCACCTAGGACAGAAACACCGTATCTCTTGGAAATATCTCCAGCGTTGCTTTCTCTTGGTAGAGACGTGACCCGGAGACCCATTTGGAACTCCAGCTGTCCTGATATCTGTGCTAAAGGGTACAGAGTGCTGGAAGGTGTGAGTCTGAACTTTGGCTTCGCTCACCCAGGGTCTGTAGCGACCAAAGCCGTCAGAAACCGTCATGGTATCCTCCATCCCTTCTTCTCTAAAGGAATTTTACTTATTTTACTGTGCTTATATTTATTTTTGCTGGGGGCCGTGCGTGTCGTCAGAGGACAACTTAGGTGGGGAGCTAGCTCTGTCTTTTTAGTGTGTGGGACGTGGGGATCAAACTCGGGTCTTCAGGCTTATCAGCGAGTCCCTTTGTCCACTAAAACCACCTCACCAACCCAGTCTTCTTTCTTCTTATGTTCCAGATAATATTCTGTGAATATTATTCTGTGAATATTGCTTTTCTTTCCATCTGAGATTAAAAACAAAAAAACAAAACAACCACAGTCTTTTACTTCTAACAAGCTAAAATCTGTTTCCTATCATGTTTTAAATGAGCCTGGCAGCCTAATTGTTGGAGTATCTGCCCCATTTCAGCTTGGGGAAAAAAAAAAACAAAACGGATGAGCTGGCTTCAGATTTCCAAGAGTAGGTGCCAACCACCATATGCCCTGAGGCTGGCTCGGGCTGGCTCTGCCAAAAGACATCTTTTCTGACTTCGGTAAAGAGTGCGCAGACAGCCACAGAGCTCCAGAGAAGCGACCCCACTCTCTCGGGTCTCAGGTGTCTGCCTCCACCACGGAAGGGTCCACTAATACCTAAGGGAAAATGCAGATGAGCGCAGTTCACTGAAGGCAAGATCGTCACACCCGCTGTGCAAGGAAAGCCTTTGAACTAATGAGAGCTGGGCTCTGGGCCTGCCAGATGCGACTCAGCTAAAAGCAACCGCTCCCAGAACAGAAGGAATAGCAACTTCTTCCTATGCATGTGGCATAGATAGGGCTCAAGAGTGAACAAGTGTAAAACGGAGAATAAACATAGATAAAATACAGAAATCGAGAATGTCTTCAAAGGGATGGCATTATTTTGCTGATGTGTCGCTTACTCGTGGTTAGTCCACCGCTCCACAGTCTCAAGACACACCGCGCGTGCGCGTGCACCCCCACCCCCACCCCTCCCCACACGCTCGGTCACACACTCACACACACACCTGATCCACCACTCCACAATCTCACCAAGACACACCGCACACACACACGCACACACACACACACACCTGATCCACCGCTCCACAATCTCATCAAACTGCACCCCACACACACCTGATTTCGACAATATCGTAGTTCCGTGCGCTTAAATAAGTCAGAGAGACCCTTTCCGTACACAACTCAGCTTCCTCCAGGATCAGACCAAATCAAACCAAATCAGAAAAAGTCCCGGTTTAATGGGTAAAATGCTCCCGGATGGCTTTCCAGCCTCCTTCTGACCCCCAGAAAGGAGACCGGGAAAGAGAGACCAGAAAACCACGCGTCTGTTTTCTGGGGAGGAGAGGTGGTTTAAATACCATGTGGGCGTGGTCCTGAGCATCTCTGGGGGAGGGGTCATCACTTGGTGGGTGTTCTGAGATGTGGCAGGGTGTGGAGAGAGATGGGGAGGGGGCTTGGGGTGGAGCTTCCCCCAGAATGTTCCAGACTCTTTGAGTATAAGGATGCCAGGGCCTGGGGCGAAGCTTCCACCAGAGCGTTGTCCTTGCTTTCTCACTCCTGGTAGATGTTTCGTGATGACTCCTCACAGTTTTAATGTCACCTGTGTCCTTTCTTTTTATTTTTTTATTTTTTTATTTTTTTTTATTTTTATTTTTTTATTTTTTATTTTTTTTTATTGAAAAAAAATTTCCGCCTCCTCCCAGCCTCCCATTTCCCTCCTCCTCCTCCCACTCCTCTCCCCCTTCCCCCCACTCCTCTCCCCCTCCCCCCCACTCCTCCCCCCTCCCCCCACTTCTCCCCCCCTCCCCCCACTCCTCTCCCCCTCCTCCCACTCCTCTCCCCCTCCCCCCCACTCCTCTCCCCCTCCCTCTCCAGTCTGAAGAGCAGTCAGGGTTCCCTGCCCTGTGGAAAGTCCAAAGTCCTCCCCGCTCCATCCTGGTCTAGGAAGGTGAACATCCAAACTGGCTAGGCTCCCACAAAGCCAGAACATGACGTAGGATCAAAACCCCGTGCCATTGTCCTTGGCTTCTCAGCAGCCCTCATTGTCCGCCATATTCAGAGAGTCCGGTTTTATCCCATGCTTTTTCAGTCACGGTCCAGCTGGGCTTAGTGAGCTCCCAATAGATCAGCCCCACTGTCTCAGTGGGTGGGTGCACCCCTCGTGGTCCTGACTTCTTTGCTCATGTTCTCCCTCCTTCTGATCCTCATTGGGACCTTGGGAGCTCAGTCCGGTGCTCCAGTGTGGGTCTGGGGCAGCTGAGGATAGGGAACCTGAAATGACCCTATCCTATAGCCACACTGATGAATATCTTGCATATCACCATAGAACCTTCATCTGGCGATGGATGGAGACAGACACTTGTGTCATTTCTATTGACTATTGACGTAGAGAATCACGTGGATGACAGCGGAGAAACCGCTGTCCTGCGAGCCTGGAAGAAAACACCCGTAGCTGCAGTGACGCGGGTCCCGCTTTCCCTCCTTCTTCTAGCCCTCTCGTTTTTCGTGGCTGTATCTTCTCGAGCTCTGCGTTCCTAGGTAGGAAGACGGGTGACAAGCCTGTGGTTTACCCCAGTATTACTCACTTTCTAGATAAGCGAGGCCCCTTTTCCCCCTCTTCCTCTTGTTCTCGTCCAACCTCCAGGCTTTCTGTTACTCATCAGCCAGAACTCCGCAGCAGAGAGGAAAATCAGCAGAAAATGCAAATTCAGCCTCCTCTGGTGTGGTGCCTGGACCTTACCCTGCCACGTAAGAAGGCTGATTTGAGGGCCACAGTAAGGCTTGGGGTCAGAAGTGTGATAGCATTATTGTGAAACTTATACAACATACTAGGGTAATCCTTTTTCGTCTGCTCCAGTTGTACAGTTATGGATATTAGAAGATGGTGTGTGTGTGTGTGTGTGTGTGTGTGTGTGTGTGTGAGAGAGAGAGAGAGAGAGAGAGAGAGAGAGAGAGAGAGAGAGAGAGATTGAGTCATCAGTCAATTTGGCCAAATTTTCAGTAGTCTAATTAACATTTTCTTACTGTTTCCTTTTTTCTTTTTTTCTCTTTGAATTTTCTCATCCTTCCTCCCAAACAAACCCTGCTCTTTCCTGATTTTAGGGGCCTGAAGGGGATAATTAAGGATGACGTATGGTTAAATATGCCTTGCCTATTATGTGCCTGGCCATACCTCCTTCTGAATTCTGTTTTCTAAGGCAATTAATGCTGTTACGTAAATCGCAAATAAGGGGGACAGTCCTTGCCTTCGTGGTAACTTTATGAGAAAAAAATAAATATGATAGCCGATGGGAGTCAAATAATTCTGAAAATTTGAAGATTGCAAGGGAGTCAGAACAAGGGGGGAGGAGGCCTGGAAGACCCAGAATAAAGAAGAGCTCCTGTTACCTTCCATAAAAAAAGAGCACTAAGGTTCTTACTCAGAGGGCTTTGTTCTTTAACCTCTTGCTTCTCCTGTTTATTTTGCTGCTCTCCACAGCTCTGTCTGGGGATGGCACACAGCCAGCAAGTTCTCAGTAGATTCCCCACTTGTAAGGTTTCCTGTTGATCTGAGTTTGGCTTAAAGATCAAGGCGCCTGGAGGCCTACCTCTGCTCCTTGCCAGAACACAGGGGCTCCCTCCTTGCCCGTGTCTGTGTAGAGTCTTGCTCAGGTGAGAATTTCACACGATTTAAACTAAAATAAGGGGGGAAAAAGGAAGAAAAGGAAAGGGGGGAAAAAAAGGAAGGTTTCTTAGGATAAAAAGATGAAAAACATTACATCTTTAGTTTATGATCTTTAAGTTCCAGTATATCATTTGAAATTTCTATATTCTTTATTGTTCTGTGGTTTTATTTTATCTCATGGAAAGCAAGCTTTTGCAGACCAAAATGAAACCTTTGCAATGCTTAAGTATAAAACTATTCTGACAGCTCTCCTGGGGGGAGGGGGGCGGGAGCCAGCACAGTGCTGAGTCTGTTTTTATGGTAGCTATTAAAGCAAGCATAATTCTTTATCTTGTATCTTTTGCGTACACATCATGGATGTAGCACGCTCGTCCATTCACGGGACATGCAGAGTGGTGGTGGGTGGGGGGGTGGATGTAGAGGCCACAGAGCAACATCTACTGTCAGGCCTCTCCATCTGCAGTGTGGCTTGTCGCTGCTACGTGAGCAAGCCAGGTTAGCTGGCCCCCGGGCTTCCATCCTACCTGTCCGTGCTTGGCATCCTACCACAGAAGCCCTGAGAGTACAGACATGGCTTTCCATGGGCTCCACAGAGCCAGCTCCCCAGTTCCAATCTCCTCCTTTAGATAGATAGATAGATAGATAGATAGATAGATAGATAGATAGATGATAGATAGAAGATAGATGATTGATAGATAGATAGATAATAGATAGGTGATAGATAGATAATAGATAAGTGATTGATAGATAGATAATAGATAGATGATTGATAGATAGATAGATAGATAGATAGATAGATAGATGATAGATATCAGGAGTATGGGTTGTTGGGAAATGAATGAGCAGCCCCCCTCAACACAGAAATGTCCTAATTGTCCTCATACTGTACTGAATAATGCCCACATTTCCTGATCTGAGAGGGCCTGAGCCCTGTCCCAACTCAGAAAGGGGTAATTAGAATGAATAAAAAAAAATGTTCATGTACACAATGGAGTACTACACAGGGATAAAAGTAATGACATCTTAAAATTTGTGGGCAGATGGATGGATCTAGAAAACATCATACTGAATGAGGTAACACAGAAGGACAAATATAACATGTACTTACTCATAAGTGGCTTTTAGACATAAAGCAAAGAAAAAACAGTCTACAATTCAGAACCCCAGACAACCTAGACAACAAAGAGGATCCTAAGAGAGACATACATGGCTCTACATAGGAAGGAGAGAAAGACTAGCTCTCCTGAGTAAATTGGGAGTGTAGGGATCATGGGGGAGGGGAAGAAAGGGAGGGGAACAGAGAAAAATGTATAGTTCACTAAAAGCAATAAAGGAAACTCAATGCTAAAAAAATAAATGTAATTAAAATAGTAAACTTCCCAGATATATGCAGTCTAGGTTTGTACTAAGGGGGTCTTAGGGGATAGTGGAAGAAGTGGACGAGTCCTCAGGAAGGAGGGCACAAAGGGGCACAGCCAAGGAATACGATCTTCAGCCATTGCTTCTGCCAAGGCCCCAGGGTTCCAGGTCGCTATTCAGGCCCTGTACACTCATGGTCTTTATCCGCACAAAGGCCTCCTCCTATGATCCCGTGATACCAGGATTTACCCAAATCCGTACTCATGTCCCCAGGATTAACTTGTCGTCCTCAGCTCTCCTCTAGTGGGATCATCCAGAAACAGAAGTGCATGTGTGCGGGAAGGATGGAGCAGTGAACACAATGTTGACTGTGGCATGGGTTGTCATTCTTTCTAGGTTTTCTGCCTGGGGAGAGATCACTAAGGTTCCTATAACAGCAGAATAACATTTAATCTTTTTGCAACTCTATCATAATTCCAGGGGGAATAATATAACCCCACCAAAGTTTGCATGTTGCCCCTGAAGCAGTGCTTGGCACAGCCTGTAAGGCCAGTTTCGTTGACTTGTGATGGAGGAAGGTCATTGGCTAATAAAGGAACTGCCTTGGCCCATTTTATTGGTTAGAAGTTAGGTGGGAGGAGTAAACAGAACAGAACTCTGGGAGGAAGAGGAAGTGAGGTCAGATTCAACAGCTCTGCTCTCGGGAGCAGACGCCTGAGAGAGACGCCATGCTCCTGGATCCTGGGCAGACGCACGCTATGAAGCTCCGACCCAGGATGGACATAGGCTAGAATCTTCCAGGTAAGCACACCTAGGGGCGCAACACAGATGATTAGAAATGGGCTAAATTAATATGTGAGAATTAGCCTAGAAGAGAATGGGCCAAGCAGTGCTTAAAAGAATACAGTGTCCGTGTAATTATTTCGGGGCATAAGC